>NC_060179.1:30914012-30934012 GCF_021184085.1 Oncorhynchus gorbuscha | reverse complement strand
AGAAATGTGGAGAGGGGGGACAGAGGAACAGAGAGAGAGGGGGAGGATACAGAGAAACAGAGATAGAAGAAGAGGATGAGAGAAACATGGACAGACATAGAGAAAGCAGAGCAGATGTAGTAGTGACAGTAGAGAACAGGCAGTAACTCCTGTCACACTACAGTAAAGTGTGACGAGCCAGGCAGGAAGTGTTTGACACTGTGACAGAGATCTTAGGAGAGTCTGAGACAGGGATCTGCCACGTCCCCATAGATGGAACCAGTGATCCTCCTACCAACCCACAGTCATTCTATCACATATCTACTGGTCTCAACTGGTCTCTGCTGGTCACCTACTGGTCTCTATACTCTTAGAAAAAAAAGGTTATTTTCAGAGGGATAGGGTTCTACCAAGAACAGTTTTGATCAGAGGAACCGCTTTTAGAGGATTTTTTATTTAACCAGGCAAGTCAGTTAAGAGCACATTCTTAATTACAATGACAGCCTACCCAGACAACGCTGGGCCAATTGTGCGCCACCCTATGGGACTCCCAATCAAAACCTTGTTGTGATACAGCCTGGAATCAAACCAGGGTCTGTAGTGACACCTCTAGCACTAGAGATGCAGTGCCTTAGACCACTGCACCACTCAGGAGGATAAAGTGTTTTTGTAAGGCAAAGGGTTCTAGCTAGAACCTTTAACATCCTAAGAACCGCTTTTCTTTTCCAGGCAAGAAAGATTCTTTGCAAAGCAAGAAGGGTTCAACATATAACAGATATCATATTTCCCAGCATGCTCTATTGCAGGGTGATTTTCACAATTGTTTGTTTTAATATCTGTGTTTTTGATTAATTGATACATTTTATGCTACACAGAGATATATGGCATACATTTTCTAAACTAACCCAATCTGTTAGTAGTTGGACTTATGGCACCCGTTACTGAGATATTGTTCCAGTTTAGATAATTGAGGTTGTCTCAATATTCAATCTTCCCTGCCTTGGCAGTCATTTTGAATGTAGGTTGTGGGTGATTAAAAAAATATCCACTTGTTGGATCTCTTACTCTGGTTTGATTCCAATAGGAATTATACACCACTTTGCAAGTCAACATAATGTGACTGATGTAGCCTGTAAAACCAGGAGTTTATACAATGGGTGGGTCTAATCCTGAATGCTGATTGGTTAAAACTGCATTCCAGCCAGTGTCTATTCCACAAGTTATCACCACTAAATCTTTGATGTTCCATCTGACAGTGCAATCCACTGTCTCATCAGCCCAGCCAGGCAATTTATGAACTTGATCTCCACTATAAAAAGCACCTAGACATTACCTCACATTTCTTTAAGACTAGCATTTCATTTTCAACAGCAGAGATTTGTATAAACCATGCTGTCTTTCTCTCTGACATTTGCAACATTGTTTCAATTCTCCAGCTGTTATCAACGGGTCGTGAGTCGGGACCAGACAGACAGGCAGGCGGCGTTTCTCCTCTGAACAACAGCATCCTGACAAGAGAGCAAATTTTAATGAGGCAAAATTGCATCTCATTAGTTCATTGTTATGGATGTGTTCAAATTAATTTCACTAGAAAACAGCTTAAACAAATACAAAAACTGCTACTGTTGTTATTCTGGCTGCACTGTTTGACATGACACAAGTTAGCCATAGTTGGCTAGCTAGCAAGCAAGGGATAAGCCAGTATGGCAATGGAACATTTAGAATGAATGACCGAGTAGAGTCCATAGATACAGAACAAAAAGACTGAACGACTGGTTCGCGTCTCTGGCAACCCGAAACGATAGAACGAATGACCAGCCAGCTTGGATAGCAACCCTAGATTTGTGTCGGGACTATATATAGTGGAAGGATGAAATAGTATGAATAAATTCATCAAAAAAACGTTTTTAATTAAAATATGTAAATCATTATTTGAATATGTTGGTAACCAGCTGTATAAAAGTGATAATTTCCTCGATGCCGACTTTGTCTGGGGCCTAACAACACCCGGGCCAACATATCCTCCAAACACCGTCTTCTCTGGCATTATCACTTAAATAACTAGGCCCTCAAAGAAAGATATTTTGATATATGTAATGTATTATCATAAATAATTACATTTTAAAGGATAATAAGGCTGGTGGAATCATTCATAGAGGGTTCTAGGAATAACCCTCCGAAGATACTGTTCTCTACTGGTCTCTAATGCCTACTGGTCTCTACTGGTGTCAAATACCTACTGGTCTCTACTGGTCTATAACTGGCCTTTACTGGTCACCTAAGAGAATCCTCAATAATAGAACACTACCATGTAAAACACACAGCTCACAAACATTCAAATTCTTTCAAAATCCCATAATGCATGCTTATATTTCCCCATGGTATTTCCCTGATTCTGTACTCATAAAGGGAGCCGGGTACATGTATTTTACATGGTGTAACAACCTCTCTAAATCTCCCAGACACCCCCTCTGATCTATTGAGTAATGTCAGACAGATAAAAGGAGTGTATCTGGGCTGCAAAAAGAAAAATAGCGCTTGAGATAAAGATAAATTGTGCCTCTACAGTGGATATGAAGGTGGCCAAATTCCTCACTCTTCACCATGGATAAGGATCCAGTAGAGGTAAATAAATAAACACCTCCAGAATTGTTCTCAAATTAGTTGCGGTTCAACTTTAAGGCATGCAGGCAAAGAGGCGGACAGGCAGGCACAGAGGCAAGCAGGCAGGGAGTCAGGCAGGAGGCAGATAGGGAGGGAGGCAGATAGGGAGGGAGGCAGGGAGGAAGGAAGGCAGGGAGGGAGGCAGGCAAGGAGTCAGGCAGGGAGGCAGATAGGGAGGGAGGCAGATAGGGAGGGAGGCAGATAGGGAGGGAGGCAGGGAGGAAGGAAGGCAGGGAGGGAGGCAGGCAAGGAGGCAGATAGGGAGGGAGGCATGGAGGCAGATAGGGAGGGAGGCAGGGAGGAAGGAAGGAAGGAAGGAAGGAAGGAAGGCAGGCAGGGAGGCAGATAGGGAGGGAGGCAGATAGGGAGGGAGGCAGGGAGGAAGGAAGGCAAGGAGGGAGGCAGGCAGGGAGGCAGATAGGGAGGGAGGCAGATAGGGAGGGAGGCAGGGAGGAAGGAAGGAAGGCAGGCAGGGAGGCAGATAGGGAGGGAGGCAGATAGGGAGGGAAGCAGGGAGGAAGGAAGGCAGGGAGGGAGGCAGGCAAGGAGGCAGATAGGGAGGGAGGAGGGAGGCAGATAGGGAGGGAGGCAGGGAGGAAGGAAGACAGGGAGGGAGGCAGGCAAGGAGGCAGATAGGGAGGGAGGCAGCAGTATATGCTGTGTTCCTGCTTAGCCAACTAGCTCCCAACCCTGATCAGAGGCCCTCCCTGTGTCTGTACAGACTCAACTTTTTGCAGCAGTTCCACAAACAGGCCATCTTTCCAGAAAACTACATCAACAATAGTGTGGAGTGAGGGGTGGATAGGCCCCTTTTAGCGTGGTGATTTGAGGCCCAAGAAATGACTTGGGTTTTGGTTACAAAGCAAAACAAGGGTTTTAAGCTGCAGCTAACCCCCCCCCCTTCAAGCAGTCTGTCAGTGTGTGTGTGTGTGTGTGTGTGTGTGTGTGTGTGTGTGTGTGTGTGTGTGTGTGTGTGTGTGTGTGTGTGTGTGTGTGTGTGTGTGTGTGTGTGTGTGTGTGTGTGTGTGTGTGTGTGTGTGTGTGTGTGTGTGTGTGTGTGTGTGTGTGTGTGTGTGTGTGTGTGTGTAGCCTATTTGCGTGTGGTCCAAAGGTTGCTGACCACCATCAGTGACAGGAGTTTAATATAATACTTTCCAAAAAAGGAAAATAAATAACAGTAACTGGAAGGGGTGTTGATGACTATAGCAATACATAGCCAGATACAACATCGACTGAAGAACAGAACATGCATTTCAACAGGAAATAAGTCAAGAAGCCCTTGGTTTAGCCTACAAAATATTGTGGAGGACTAAAAAATATACAGTACCAGTCAAAAGTTTGGACACACCTACTCATTCAAGGGTTTTTCTTTATTTGTACTATTTTGTACATTGTAGAATAATAGTGAAGACATCAAAACTATGAAATAACACATATGGAATCATGTAGTAACCAAAAAAGTGTTAAACATCAAAATATATTTCATATTTGAGATTCTTCAAAGTAGACACCTTTGCCTTGATGACAGCTTGGCACACTCTTGGTATTCTCTCAACCAGCTTCACCTGGAATGCTTTTCCAAAAGTGTTGAAGGAGTTCTCACATATGCTGAGCACTGTTGGTTGCTTTTCCTTCACTCTGTGGTCCAGCTCATCACAAACCATCTCAATTGGGTTGAGATCGGGTGATTGTGGAGGGCAGGTAATCTGATGCAGTACTCCATCACTCTCCTTTCTGGTCAAATAGCCCTTACACAGCCTGGATGTGTGTTGGGTCATTGTCCTGTTGAAAAACAAATGATAGTCCCACTAAGCACAAACCAGATGGGATGGCATACCGCTGCAGAATGCTGTGTGCCTTGAACTCTAATTAATAATAATAATAAGTGTGCTTTGAATTCTAAATAATAAATAAATCACACCTCCTGCTCCATGCTTCACAGTGGGAACCACACATGCAGAGATCATCCTTTCTCCTACTCTGCATCTCACAAAGACACAGCGGTTAGAACTAAAAATCTCAAATTTGGACTCATCAGACCAAAGGATAGTTTTCCACTGGTCTAATGTTAATTGCTTGTGTTTCTTGGCCCAAGCAAGTCTTTTCTTCTTATTGATGTCCTTTAATAGTGGCTTCTTTGCAGCAATACGACCATGAAGGCCTGATTCACACAGTCTCCGATTAACAGTTGATGTTGAGATGTGTCTGTTACTTGAACTCTGTGAAGCATTTATTTGGGCTGCAATCTGAGGTGCAGTTAACACTAATGAACTTATCCTCCGCAGCAGAGGTAACTCTGGGTCTTCCTTTCTTGTGGCGGTCCTCATCAGAGCCAGTTTCATCACAGCGCTTGATGGTTTTTGCAACTGCACTTGAAGAAACATTCAAAGTTCTTGAAATGTTCCACTTTGACTGACCTTCATGTCTTAAAGTAATGATGGACTGTCATTTCTGTTTGCTTATTTGAGCTGTTCTTGTCATAATATGGACTCGGTCTTTTAGCAAATAGGGCAATCTTCTGTATACCACCCATACCTTTTCTTTTACCAAGTAGGGCTATCTTCTGTATACCAACCCTACCTTGCCACAACACAACTGATTGGCTCAAACGCATTAAGGAAATAAATCCCACAAATGAACTTTTAACAAGGCACACCTGTTAATTGAAATGCATTTCAGGTGACTACCTCATGAAGCTGGTTGAGAGAATGCCAAGAGTGGGCAAAGCTGTCATCAAGGCAAAGGGTGTCTACATTGAAGAATCTCCATTATAAAATAGATTTCGATTTTTTTAAACACTTTTATGGTTACTACATGGTTACTACATGGTTACTACATGGTTACTACATGGTTACTACATGGTTACTACATGATTCCATGTGTTATTTCATGGTTTGGATGTCTTCACTACTATTCTACAATGTAGAAAACAGTAAAAAATACATTTAAAAATAAACCTTGAATGAGTAGGTGTGTCCAAACGTTTGACTGGTACAGTATATTTTTAAATATAATATGTGCACACTCAACTCAAAAGATCTAGAGAAAAAGCTCCATCAGAGAAAGTTAGAATCAGTTATTTACGAAAGGTCAGCATTTTCAACAGTAGTGCAGTATTTTGGCAGAGATGTGTCTCTCTTTCCCCTTTCTTTCAAAACCATCCCGCTGAGTTCCAGAACCTTCCATGCAATTTCTCTACGCTCTGCTTAGTGTTTTTGTAATGTTTGGATCTGGGCCTATGTAGCCGCCCCTTTAAAATCGACTCATCTCATTGGTCTCCGTCCCCCTGGGTCTCATCTCCTACTGGATCATTCAGGTGGCAATCAAAATGAACCCAGATGCCACAAAGACCCCCAGTGACGATAAAGCCAAGGGAGAATGTCAAACAGAAACAAACAAGTTAAATTTAACTATTTGGGGGAAAGGAAAGAAAACAAACAAGAGGTAATTTATCCTCTGATGCAAACAGCTGGAAAAATAAACCATGAGCTGGTATTTGAGGCATGACATTTTCTGACTGGTTCCTTTTGTTGCCATTGCTAGACCATCTGTAATGGCTACACTGGGAATAGCATCTTCCAGTGATTTCTTTCTTTCTTTCGCTCTCTCTCTCTGTCTCTCTCTATTAATCCCTTTCTCTTTCTCTCCCTCCTCCTCTCCTAACTTCCTGCCACTCCGACAGTAACCGGGGTAGTATCCAGAGCCCTTGTTAGCCTGAGCTATGCGCTACGTGTCCAAAAGTTTGCATTTAATTTCTAATACACCATAAACAAAATGCCGGTGGATGTGAAGCCTGCTTTATTGACAGTGGTGGGAAAAGTACCCAATTGTTATATTTGAGTAAAGGTAAAAATACCTTAATAGAAAAGGATTCAAGTAAAAGTGAAAGTCATCCAGTAAAATACTACTTGAGTAAAAGTCTAAAAACATTTGGTTTAAAATATACATACATTTCAAAAGTAAATGTAATTGCTAAAATGTACCTAAGTATCAAAAGTTAAAGTTGAAATCATTTCAAATTCCTCATATTAATTCAACCAGATGGCGCAATTTTGACGGTTTTTATTTATTTACGGAGAGCCAGGGGCACACTCCAACACTCAGACATACTTACAAACGAAGCATTTATGTTTAGTGAGTTCACCAGAGTAGGGATGACCAGGGATGTTCTCTTGATAAGTGCGTTTTCCTGTCCTGCTAAGCATTCAAAATGTAACGGATTACTTTTCCATGTCAGGGAAAATGTATGGAGTAAAAAGTACATTGTTTTCCTTAGGAATGTAGTGAAGGGAGTTTTTCCTAGCCACCGTGCTTTTAAGGCTGGGTTTCTGTACAGCACTTTGAGATATCAGCTGATACTTAAGGGCTATATGCAACAAAAACAATTATATTTGATATAAATAGTAAAGTACATATATCCCAAAAAACGACTTAAGTAGTACTTTAAAGTATTTTTTACTTAAGTACTTTACACCACTGTTTATTGAGCAGTGCAAATGAACTCCACCCTGTGCAACATGACAACACTCGCATGTCCAGACTGAGTTCATTCCTCATAAAGAGGAGATGTATACTACTCTCTCCCCGCACACCTCATGTAGCCTAGCCCATAGGCCTAGAAGTTTCAATAAGGTTTGTATCACAACAAGAGTGGCCAAATAACTTCTTAAAATTAAGCACATTAATCTGCTTTACAAGGAGCGTAGAGCCTAACTTGCATATATAAGCAGCAAGTGAGTTTCAAGTTTGGGGAAGATAATTTTCACCATAAAAATGCACCTTTATAATAAAACATTACATGCATAATTGCATTTGCAGTCACTTTTGATAATGGTTTTTTCCGCTAATGGAACATTGGCACTTATAGCCTACTACCATGTGCGCATTGCTGCACTTATAGCCTACTGCCATGTGTACATTGCTGCGCTTATAATGTGAAGAAATAGCCTAATAGTTCATCAACATTTGAAGTTAAATGGTCTGATCTGTTGAGTCAGCAAAATTGCGTAAAAACGTTTTTAGGATTGTGTTCATTTGGGATCTATCGCATCCCACAACTGTCCCAGACTATGTTTGGAATATTTATTTCTCGCACAGCATAGGTCTACTTTTGTACTATGGTGGATAGTAGATTGACATAGGCTAGTGCTTTTGCTGTTCATTTATTTGTTTTTACCCCCAATTGTTAGTAGTTACAGTCTTGTCTCATTGCAACAACTCCCACACAGACTCAGGAGAGGTCGAAGATCGAGAGCCATGCGTCCTCTGAAACACAACCCAACCAAGCCGCACTGCTTCTTAACACAGCACACATCCAACCCAGAAGCCAGCCACACCATTGTGTCGGAGGAAACACCCAAGCAACCTGCTCAGCGTGCAAAGTGCCCAGCCCACTACAGGAGTCACTAGTGTGCAATGAGACAAGGATATCCCTGCCGGCCAAACCCTCCCTAACTCAGATGACACAAGGCCAATTGAGCCTGGGCTCAAACCCAGAGTCTCTGGTGGCACAGCTAGTACTGCGATGCAGTGTCTTAGGCCACTGCGCCACCCGGGAGGCCACTCTTTTGCTGTGTGTTAGCCCTACTCATATTGTTAGCTTATGAAATGTAAATGTGAACAGTTCTTCCAATATCTTCAATTAGCACCTTGGAATTTGATAAGAATGCGCGCAGTTGCATCCCTGATGTGTCTGTCTTCACCTGTAGCCTGTGAGAAAGACCCAATCAAGTGATGGCGCGAGCAGCACTCAGCGAGAAGGGCACACCGGCCACTGGCCGCAAAAGGCATGGATTGTTTTTAGGGTGCATTACGGCCACTCAAAGGGGGTGCCGCCTTGAATTTTTGGGGCTTGTCAAATTGTGAATGTGTGACTGATGAAGTGTGTACAGCCTGCCCAAAAAAACTAAGCAAACTAATGCCTTTAAGCTACTTTTTTCAAGTCATAATTTCAAATCATCTTTAGAGTTGCATCATGCAGGTTTACAATGTATTCAAAATCAAAACATATAGCCCAATGTTTGTAGAACAACTAAAGTTACATGAATACCTCGGCAGGTAGCCTAGTGGTTAGAGCATTGGGCCAGTAACCGAAAGGTTGCAAGATTGAATCCCCGAGCTGACAAGGTAAAAATCTGTAGTTCTGCCTCTGAACAAGGCAGTTAACCCCCTGTTCCTAGGCTTTCATTGTAAATAAGAATTTGATCTTAACTGACTTGCTTAGTAAAATGAAACTCGAAATTAAGCATAAAGGAATACATATTTCTTTGTTACAGTTTTTTTCGATTGCTAAACGACAGTGGGCACAACTGGAGTCACATGTGCAAAACTCTAACTACAGTCTGCACTACCAACAGTCACCTGAGCTAAACAGTTCACATCACCTGCAAAACTCATTCCAAGCAACACAACTCTTAACACATGGCTCAAAACACGCTCAGTGCAGCCAAACACTATGCACAACCCTCACTGAGATAACACACACTGTCACTCAGAACACACTGAGAGTAAAAACACAAGCATCAAACACTAATACAGAAAATACAAACTTTTCATCTTTACAGTTTGAACAATTTCAGTGACTTCATACAAAGTAATATTTTCTTCAAAGAAAAGAGTGACATTCTTTCACATGATTTATTAAAATTTTTAGAACATAACAATTCTTTAAGGTAAATGAAAATTAGCAGTTTGCTTCAATAGTCTGTAGTAATTTACGGAATTACAGTAATGAGAAAAATAAGGTAGAAACTAAAAGTACATACTGTAATTCGAACAAATAATTGAGGGGCTAATCCTGCCTCTCTCTAGCATCAGGCCACAGGTTTTCTTCAACATCACATCTAATGTTTTCTCTTGCCATGCACCTGGGGAAGAACCTTCTAGAGTGCCTTATCCATCCCTGGCAGTCCTCTGGACTCGTGTCCTCACAGCCGGCACGCATGGCTTCCAAAAGAGACATTTGGTCATGTGGGTGGTGACCAAACACTTTCCACCTCCAGGCAGAGAAAAATTCCTCTATTGGGTTGAGGAAGGGTGAATATGCAGGCAGGTACAAAACCATAAACCTGTGATGTGCTGCAAACCAATCTGTGACAGCTGCAGAGTGGTGAAAAGCAAGGTTATCGCAAACTATGACAAAAACTTGGGGGTTTCTTACTGGCTCCCCCTGTTCTGCTGGCACTATCTGAGCATAGAGCTGTTCTAGGAAAGCTATAAGCCTTTCTGTGTTGTATGGGCCAATGAGTGGTGTGTTGAGAAGCAAACCATCAATGGCCATTGCAGCACACATGGTGATATTTCCCCCCCTTTGGCCTGGAACCTCTACAGTGGCCCTTTGACCTATAACATTACTTCCTCTGCGCCGTGTTTTGGCAAGGTTAAATCCAGCTTCATCGATAAATACAAATGAATGTGGTCTTTCCAGTGCTTCCACCTCCATTACTCTCTGAAAAACAGTAAGTGCACAGTTTTACTGTAGAAATGCTAGTGTTTTTTAAACTGTAAATATTTTGTATAGCTGTGTACGTAACCTCAGACATCTTACCTGGACATATTGGTATCTTTGCTCTTTTACCCGTTCACTGTTTCTCTCGAACGGTACAGTGTATAACTGTTTCATTGTAACTTGGTGTTTCTTTAGGACTCGAGCAATAGTTGTTGTGCTGACAGAATTAACATTTTCAAATATATCATTATCAGCCAGCACTCTATCTTGAATCTCCCACAGTTTTATTGCATTGTTGACAACAACCATGTCAACAATAGCATTTTCCTGCGCATCTGAAAATATTTTTCCTCTTCCCCCTGTTGGGGGCAGCCTTTGGGTCCTGTTGTAAAAATATATTTTGCAGTCAAACTTACTGTAATATATATCTGTGTAAATATTCTATAATTGCAATACAAAATAGATTCCTGTAATGTTTTCATTTACTGTAAGGATGTAACTCTCACCTGTTTGCATGATGGAAAATTCGCATTACAGATGCCACTGTGGATCTTTGCAGATTGGGTTGCACCCTCAACCCTGCCTCTCTCAATGAGAGACCATGGTTCACGACATGGTCTATAAGTGTAGCCCTTATTTCATCTGAAATAACAGCTCTTTGTCTTCTTTGTCTTCCTCCACGCATCCGCCCTCTCCCTGCCACCCTTCTCCCTCCACGAACCCATCTTCCTTGTTCCATTTCCAAAATGAGTCTTTCTGAGCTCTACCTATATATACTGTAATATGTGTGTGTGTTCACTAACAAGTCTAAAACAAGACACCTGCTTAGCCTTTCAGCTGAAATTGCAATCAGCAGTGTTTGAAAGGCACAAGGCTGAAATATATTCCGTTTTGAATGTGTGGTTCACAGTTTTGACAGCAGTGTGTTAGCATTTGAACAAAGTGCTGTAAATCCACAGTGTTGTGCAGGCTGTGGTTAAAGTCATGGGATAAGTGTAGAGTTTTGAAAACTGTGTTCAAGCAATGAAAAACAAACTAGAGTTTGGTCCACATGAACTGCTGCTGTGCAGACTGTAGTTAGAGTTTTGCACATGTGACTCCAGTTGTGTCCACTGTCGTTTAGCAATCGAAAAAAACTGTAACTGCTCAACACAGAATAGCATCTACGTAACTCCCTCAAATCGTTTGGAGAAAATATCCTTTCTATTTTATTCATATTTTTCAATTGTATTCTTCATACTATAAAATAATGCCACGGAATTCTAAGCAAATCTTGTCTGCTAAATTAACTAGTGTAGCCCACAACCATTCGGCATAGCCAGATTAGGACCTAACATAAGTACAACTCAGAGTATGCTGTACTGTTCTTCTGAAATAGACTACATTTTCTTCATGTCATAATAAATAATGGATTTATTGTGAAGGTGTAGGCTATGTTGGATTTATTAGACTTTTTAAAATGTAGCTGTTCCAAAGGTCAGCATCAGTGGCTTGTTGGCTATGTGTGGAAGCCAGAAGATACTAAATGTGTTTATGTTAATTAACGGTCAATTACAGAGAGACCGATAGTTATTTGTTGGCAATCACCAGCTGACGAAATTTCGTGACCACCACAGCCCTACCTGCAACCTAAAAATATTTTCACATTTAAACATTTAAAAAAAACATTCTGTTTTACCGGTCAGGAAACGTATGGCTTCGTTCCCACAACCAATGTGAAACCAAAAAAATACATTCCCACAACTTCCAAGGAACCAAATGTGCTAGCTGGGTATCTATCATGGAGCAAGCTCAACTGTGTTCCACCATGGCTGCACCCTATTCCCTATTTAGTGTACTACTGTACTTTTGACCAGGACCATTTAGGACACATACCCGTGACAACTGATAACAGTATCTTACAGTGCCCCAGTCAAACCCAAAACCCATTACGTGTTTGGTTATGTTATAAGGTGATAAAGTGTGTGAGTGTTTGATTTTAAGACAGGTATGTGCGTGACCCATTGATTGCATGGTGTGTATAACTGAGTTTGTGTGCGTGAGTGATAAACGCAGTGGTACAGAGAGATGGGTGGAGAATAAACTCCTAACACAGCTCCTCTGCCAGAAGTGATTTAACTTCAGAAGGAGCCATGAGGTTCTACTCAAATCACCCCAGTCACACACACGCACGTGTGCGCACGCACACAGTGAGTGAGTACACTGTTGGGGCTAAAAGCTTGTTACACTCTGACCAAAACAGCTCCGACAATGTAATGTCATCATTTACAGGCACTGTGTACTGTACAGTTGATGTATTTGTTCTGTAAGACCAAAAACACAGCAGGTCTGCTTCAGTGTTGCAGATGTGGAGTCCAGATAAAAACCATGAGGAACCATGAGGCCATAAAAGTGTTGAACCAGATTCTTGGGCTAGTTCACAGGAAGCAGGTTGAGAGAGTCACAATGGGCCAACTCTTTTACTGCCTAGGCTAACACACATCAGCCAAACTCATCACTGTCTTGGTCACATCGCTCAGTAACGCTCAGAAACAGGACCATATGGAGAGCTGACCTAACATACCTCTTTCCCACATGAAAAAAATACTACTATAATATACTACAGTACTTACCATACAATTCTGTAGAAAACTGTAGTATACTTTAGAATAGTATACTACATATTGTAATATCCCCTGATTATGTGTAGTATATCATTTTCTTTTGTATACTGTAGAATATTATAGTAAATACTACAGTATACTATAGATCGCAAAAGCACTACAGTAAATACTAGAGTAATGTCTGCAAAAATACTACAGTAAATACTGAAGGGGTTAGGGTCCCAAAGACCCTCCCAATTATTGATTAAGGGGACTATAAGATGTATATGTTTTGCTCCAGGCCTTATAATAGATACGGTTACTGTGTGTCTAAAAACTCTGCCACTATACGTTGCACAAGCAATCTCTATTGGCCTTTGTGGTCAAGCCCTAGCTGTTACAAGAGTGTGCTTGCAGGCTAGGTCTGAAACTAGATAAAGAGAAGAAACCTCTGTCTGGTTTTGACATTTTGATCTTGTGTGACAGTGGACAGTGCTAATTAATTCAGAGACGCTACTGCACTAGGTTTCCATATAAGGTAACCTCAGTATATTGCTGTATACATACATTGACGTAGGTGATCATACCACTAGGGAGTGACCACATGTATAAAATCAGCTGCGCCCTCAGGTGGGGTTGCAGAATTTACTCTGAGACATACATGCTGTGTTTCCATTGTCAACTTCTGTCTGCAGTTGCATTAATAAAGGTTTGATTGATTTGCTTGATATTGTCTGACTGCTGATTTCACCAATAAGCCAATGATTGACAAGGAGCAAGGAACCTACCCCGACAATACTACAGTAATGTCCGCAAAAAAACTACAGTCAGCAAAAACACTACAGTAATTACTATAGTACAGTATATACTACAGTATTTAATTTGCATATACCCTGCCCATTCCCATCCCCCATATTCCAATTTGTGCCACTCGTAAGTGAGAAACCTACATGCCAAGTACAGACCATACATTGTATTCCTTTCATGTTATAGAAAATAACACAAGTGCTGAACTGCCTGTTCAGTCCTCAGTCCTTAGTCCTACCTACAGGTTATGGATACTACAGTCCGCAAAAACACTACAGTAAATACTATAGTACTCAGATATAGAGTATTCAGTCATTGTAGTCATGTCCTTCACAGCTGAGCCAATTAGAGAAGACTTCCTGCTTTAGGAAGTCTCCCAAATGGCACCCTATTCCCTTTATAGTGCACTACTTTCGACCAGGGGCCGAGCCTGGTCAAAAGCAGTGTATCATATAGGGAATAAGGTGCTATTTGAGACACAGGCAGAGGCATGCATTCCAATGGGACCCCATGTTCTGTTGCGTTACTGTACTCCCTCACTCACCTCACTATGGTGTTGGTCGTGGTTTGGTTTTCATTGTTTCTGGTCAATCTGGAAGAAACCACTCTCTGATTTGGGGGGTTTTAGGTTAGGTTGTAATAAGTAACTCTGCCATTCAGAGGAATAATAGCTTTTACAGAGCCTTATGTTAAGATGGTTTGCATAGGATTGCATAGTGAAACTAAAAACCAGTGTGGACTTGTTTTTGTTGGATCTATAGCTTCTCAAGTGGTTCATGTCATTCTTAGTAAAATGTCTCTTCGTGACTCACTTGAGGACTGGTGAGCATTTTAGGATGCGTAAGGACTGAGTTGGTCAAGTGTTCCACTCTAACTTTCATAGTAAATCAAGACGTGCTGCCATTTTGGTTGATAAATCTACTCCCTTTGTAGCTTCTGAGGTTATTGCTGATCCTAAGGGACGATACGTCATAGTAACAGGTAAACTGTTTTCTACCCCTCTTGTTTTGGCTAGTGTTTATGCTCCCAATTGGGATGACACAAGTTTCATTTCTTCCTTTCTGTCTGCTATTCCCAATTTAGATTCTCATTTGTTGATTTTAGGGGGGGATTTCAACTGTAAAATGTCCCCAGTTCTTGACAAGTCCTCACGAACAACTACAGGCCCATCTAAATGTGCCCTACTTATTCAATCCTTTCTTCAGAAATATGCTATGTTTGAGGCCTGGCGTTTCCTACATCCTACAGATAGACAGTATTCCTTTTATTCTCATGTTCATCAAACATACTCCCGGATTGATGACTTCTTTTTGGACAAAAAACTTCTGCCTAACCTTCGGCAGGGTACGTAAGAGAGTATTGTTATTTCTGACCATTCACCATTAGTGCTTGAAGCGACCTCCTATGTGTTATCAATGGCGCCTCAACCACATTTTACTCTCAGATAAGGAGTTCTTCTGAAATCACCTTATTGCTAGAAACTAATTCAATACCAGATATGTCCTGCACTACCATATGGGAGTCTCTCAAAGCATACCTATGTGGCCAAATTATTTCTTATACAGCCAACCAAAACAGAGTTCGCTCTCAGCGACTTCGGGACCTGAGCGAGTCCATAGCCACATTGGATTAGAAGTATGCTACGGATCCTTCCTCTGATCTGCATAAAGAGCGCCAACTACTCCAATCTGAATTTGATGAGCTTTCTACAAGGCAAGCTGAACAGTTACTCTTGCGAGCTCGATACAAAGTGTATGAACAAGGCGACAAGGCCAGTAAACTCCTACACATCAGATCTGTAAATCTGAGACCTCACGTTTAATCCCACAGATAAGGACCCCGTCTGGTGCCACCACAGTTATACATAAAGAGATCAATGATCAATTCAAACTATTTTACTCTGCGCTATACACCTCTGAATCCCCTCAAGACCCCTTGCTGATTGATTCCTTCTTTAATGGCTTGAATATGCCTTCAATTGATACAGACTCCCATGACTGTCTAGAAGAAGAATTTTCACCTGAGGAGATTGCAACAGCAGTGTCCGCAATGAAAAGTGGTAAATCACTGGGTCCGGATGGTTTTCCAACCAAATTTTACAGGACGTTTTCTGGTCTGCTTTGCCCATTCTTGTCTCGACTATTTGCAGAGTGCCTTAATACCTCAAAGCTACCGCCTAGTCTTTATCAGGATTCAATTTCATTACTATTAAAAGAAAAACAAAGACCCCCTGGAATGTGGATCCTATCTCCCAATCTCGCTTTTAAACTGTGATTACAAAATCCTAGCCAAGCTTTTAGACATCTGTATGGAAGGCTCCCTGCACCAAGTAATAAACTCTGACCAGACTGGCTTTGTGAGAAATAGGCATTTGTTTTTCAATATTAAGAGCCTTATGAATATACTGTACTCAACAGCGTCGGAGGACCCGGAGGAGGTGGTCTCACTTGATGCGGAAAAAGCGTTTGACCGCGTTGAGTTTGATTACCTTACAGCTGCCCTTTATAGATTTGGCTTTGGCCCCAAATTCATTGCGTGGATAAAGATTCTTTATTTTTCCCCCATGGCTTCGGTACGGACTAACAACTTGTCCTCTGACTATTTTCCCTTGCACCGCGGATCCAAACAGGGTTGTTCACTCTCCCCCTTGTTGTTTGCTTTGGCAATCGAGCCTCTCGCCATTGCACTACGCTCTAATGATGCCATTCAAGGTATAATCAGGACGGGCTTAGAGCAGAAAGTCTCGCTATATGCTGACGACCTCCTTTTGTTTATCTCTAACCCTGATACCTCATTGCCACGTGCCTTATCTGTTCTTAAAAAGTTTGGATCAATCTCAGGGTACAAGCTGAATCTAGGCAAGAGTGAGCTTTTTCCTGTAAACAAGGCTGCCTCAAAGTGCTCTTTTACAAGTTCTCAGTTTAGGATTGTCTGGGATCAATTAATCTACTTGGGAGTTAAAGTGACAAGGAAATATTCAAATTTGTTTCAGAAAAACTTTGTTGCTCAAGCAGACAGTTTGAAACAATCTTTTACTTTTTGGAATTCACTACCTCTTTCTCTTATCAGAAGGATTAATGTCATTAAAATGAGTGTGTTGCCCAAATTTTTATATTTATTTCAATGTTTACCCATTTTTAGTCCAAAATCTTTTTTTAGTTCACTGGATCAAACATTCATGCATTTTATTTGGGATGGCAAGGTACCACAGATTGGTAGAAAACATTTACAGAAGCCTAGGTCATTGGGGGGTTTAGCACTACCAAATTTTCAGACATAATATTGGGCTGCACATTTCAGAGCCCTTCTGTACTGGCTGCAGACTGATCCTACTGGCCCTAGACCACTCTGGGTCCAGATGGAGTCTGAATCGTGTAAACCTGCAGCACTTTCCTCTGTGTTGTGCTCGTCTCTCCCAGTGTCCCTTGGCAAAAGGTGTGTCAACCCAATTGTAAAGCAGTCCCTTAAAAATTGGAATCAGTTCCGTTTAGCCTTCAGCCTCCGAGGCTTTTCTTTATCAGGCCCAATCAATCAGAACATTTTATTACCTCCATCTTTGAATGATGGGACTTTTGGCATCTGGCACTCACTAGGCCTCTCCTCACTAGCCCAATTATTCTTTGACGATACATTTGCCTCTTTTGCTCAGCTCCAGACTAGGAACTTTGTCAGAGCTAACACACCTGCATTTCCCCAGAGGCCTGCGAATACAGCTATGGAGAGCATCTTGGAGCTGAACAAGCTTCCTAGGGGTGCAATTTCAGATGTATATGCAATCATTCGTGACTTACAGAACCCTTCTTTGGTGCCTTTAAAGACTCGATGGGAAAATTATTTTGGGGAGGAACCTGGGAATCTGTGCTGCTCAGGGTGCACTCGTCCTCTTTTAGCACTAGACACAGCCTCATTCAATTCAAGGTGGTTCGCCGTATCTACTGGTCGGGGGCCAAAATTGGAAGAATATTCTCTGATTTTCATCCTACCTGTGTCAGATGTAAAGTGGAACCAGCCACACTGTCGCATATGTTTTGGGGCTGTCATAAACTGTCAGGTTTCTGGGAATTAGTATTTAAATGTTTCTCTGATATATATGACACTGTTATAGATCTGTCTCCCCTTACAGCCCTTTTTGGAGTACTGCCCATAGGTACCCCCCTATCAAGAATCCAGTCAGACACTGTTGCTTATACAACTCTTTTAGCTAGACGGCTAATACTACAGAACTGGAAGATGGCAGCTCCCCCATCTCATAAATATTGGGTGAGAGATGTGTTGTGTTCTCTGAAACTAGAAAAAATTCAATTCAATTCATGGGGGAACCCCAAACTGTTTAATGAGGCTTGGGCTCCATTCCGGTCTTACTTCAAACAGTCCATTCTCTGATGGCACCCCTATTAAAACCAAAATAAGTCTGTATTTGACACCCCTGTGACTTAAGGGTTGGATGAGCTTTTCTTTGTGTTTTGTCTGGGGGGTCATTAAGGTTGATGTGTTTATTGATTGTGACCTGCGGATGCCTTGTTCATCTTGCCCGGGCAGAGACTGAAGTGTGAGCTTGTTTTTCCCAGTTATTTTGTTCACGCCTACATAAAATGATTATTATTCATTTATTTATTTTAAAGCATTGTACACTTTTTATTTTTGTTCCAGTGGATGGTCGGTCTGTGGCCATGACTGTCTGTGAGTGGTTGCATTTCTCCACCCCTATCCCTTGACTGTTTACAGCAACAATGGTGAGTTGTTTGCTCTGTCCCTGTACTATAAATTGCCCTTTAACCTTTGTAGCCTTCTGCCTGGTGTGTTTAACTTGTCTAAAGTATGGTATCTTTAATTATTTATTATTTGTATTTTTTCTAGTTGAGTATATTATTTATATTGCTTTGTCTTGTCTTGTGTGTCTCTGTGTGTGTGTGTGTGTGTGTGTGTGTGTGTGTGTGTGTGTGTGTGTGTGTGTGTGTGTGTGTGTGTGTGTGTGTGTGTGTGTGTGTGTGTGTGTGTGTGTGTGTGTGTGTGTGTGTGTGTGTGTGTGTGTGTGTGTGTGTGTGTGTGTGTGTGTGTGTGTGTGTGTGTGTGTAAAACTTAATAAACAGAGTAAACAAAATTGTCTCTTCGTTACAGTCAGTACACAAAGCAGAGAGAAATTGTGTGTCAGTCTCAAAGTTAAAGTAAGGAAGGAAGATTCACTCAATGGAATGTTAGTGGTATTAAACTGTTACTAAAGAGACAAAAAAAACGGTCCATTTGAAGGCCAGCTTTCAGTTGGACAAAAATTACAAGTGAAAGATAAAAAAATAAAAAATAAAAGTGAGATTAGGATAACTTCTGTGAGTTGAAAGCAGGAGCGCAATTCCACATGGACACATTTGAATGAGAGAAAACCACATGGACGATGATATTTAACCAAAATATATGTTTTCCTTCCAAAATCTTAGAAACGTCCAACATCAACAGATCAACATGCAAAAGAAAACAGGCGCAGCCGTGAAAGTCGTGGGCTGCATTCTCAGGGTTGTAACAATAGAAGCCATCTCCCATCTGCGTTGGTGCATCGTGGGTGATGGAGTTTGATGGAGTTCTCTCTGGGTGGCCTACCACATCTGTGGCTTGATGCGGGGGAGTGGCCTGTCAGTCGCCATGACAGTGAGCCATCGGCTGCAGCTAGTTGGACTGGAAGGGACACACGCCAGACTAGAGAGTGGCACGCTCTCTGCCGGAAAACCTTGGTTTAGCCTATTAGAGACGAGGGAACCAGTGCAGACATCTGACTGTCAGACATCTGGGCTTGCGATTCATGCCAAGTCAATACCACTTACTGGAACACACGCTAATCAACGACAGACAAAATTGTGTTCAAATTAGATCACTTACTATGGAGTAGTCTGGTAGTTTAGTATCCGTGAGGACAAGTTGAAGGATGAGCTGAAGAGAACACTCCTCACTCTAAACTCTCTGAACAAATATTTTCAGTGATTAAAAACAATGTCCAAGCCTTATGTATACAGGTCAGGGCACTGACCTTTTAGGATAACATTTTTGGGGGAAATAAGTAACAGAAGTGACCTCACAAGTCTGTGAAGTTGAGAGCTCAGCAAGGCGAGTTCAACAAGGCATCTGTTTGCAGCGAACAGAGTAACAGCGCCAGAGTAACAATTTCAGTTGAATGACTTTCATGAACATTCCAAAATGTTACGGTGAAACAGCAAACAGCTACTTTTTGTAACGTTTACTGTGGCTTTTTTAGAGAATAGTCGAACTGAAAACGATTTGGCTATTCCTACTAAATATAGAAAGTTTACATGGCCACTTGATTGTATTTAGCGGCAGTTTGGACACGCACATTCGCCACACACTATCTTCTCAGACTGTTAGCTAACGTTAGCAAACGGTCGCGGCTAACACAAAACAAATGGAATATGTTAGCTTTTCTTTTGTCAACATGATTATTTTACCTTTATTTAACTAGGCAAGTCAGTTAAGAACACATTCTTATTTACAATGTCGGCCCAACAGCTAACGCTAAC